>NC_057814.1:567349175-567354434 GCF_018294505.1 Triticum aestivum
ACACAATATCAAAAATATAACCCTTTTTATAATATGCAAGAATAAGCATATGATAGTGATTTTTTTGCAAAAACTAGTTTTGTAAGAAGGAATGAATTAGTGGCATTGGTATTACCCTCAAAGAAGAAAGGAAATGAAGTAAACATTAAAAGTAGATCAAAACAATAAAGTTTTATAAGAAAGAATGAATTAGTGACTTTTGTATTAACCTTTAATAAGAAAGAAAATGAACTAAAAACTAAATGAATCAAGGTAAAGAAATTTTATTAGGAAGAATAAATTAGTTGCATAGGTATTTACCCTCTAAGATAGAAAATTAAAAACAAAATACTAAAACAAACAATGACAACATTTGCATATGATATACACATTTTTTCCTTTTTATAATAATATGCAAGAATAAACAAATAATACTGGGATTACCGCAATAATTAAGTTTCCTAAGAAGCAATGAATTAGTACATTGGTGTTAGCCTTAAAGAAGAGATAAAATAATAAAACCTAATACAGAAATAAAATAAAAATAATGAATCCTTACAAGGAAGAAAAAAATTATGCACAACTTTGCATTGAAATTGCACTTCTTGTAATATGCAAGGAATAATCATATAATAGGACAAGTTTAGCACGTATTTTATACTCCCTCCGTCCCATATTCGTTGTTGCTCAAACAGATGTATCTAGCACTTAAATACATCTAGACACATCCATTTGAGCGACTACTAATTTGGGATGAAGGGAGTAATATTTGTGTGTATACATTTACACACACCCAACATCCCGAAAATACCCACAAAATAAAAACGAAAAAAAACTAAAAAAGAAAAAGGGGAAAAAGAAAATCAAAATGCATAAAAGTAGAAAGAAAAAACAAAGGGGGGTGGCTGGATCGTCAGACGGGCTAATGGGCTTCAGGCTGTTAAGGATTGATCGGCCCAAAATAGTGGCCAGTCAAATTCGCAGCCCAAAACACAAGACATACCATATAAAAAAGGAGCATGAGTCTTGGAGCAGCAATCAACAATCAAAAAAATAGACTGTCCCAAATTCAATTTTCAGGCAACTTACATATAGATAAAGTGTAAAACTGTATATCTTTTCGGATAACGTGCTACGAGATAGTGCATTGGTAGAGGCCTAAAAGAGCACACCCAACCTTTCAATATAATGGGATGTTGTTTCGATGACAGCCTGTGACCATCGAAACAAATTTTGTCGTTGACCATGGGTGTGGATATATGTTTGGATTGAAGCCCCAATTTTCGATATTAGCAAATTTTTATCTATCCATTAACTTCTCGCACACTTTTTACTCCAAATAAATAGGGAGACCACGGCAATGGAAACCTCCGCCAAAATGTTGGGCAGTTGGTGCAACACGATTTGGTTGGGCTAGACAGAGAGAATCACCTCTAGTGATTTTTTTCATCGCTTTAGGGAGTTATATTGGCGGTTATTTTAAAGGAAGGGCACCTTTAGGGGTTCTGCTATGGTTAATATATTATTGAAGTCATGCCGATATCTAGAGGATAATGCACAATATGATTACCATAAATATAACAACCATGCGATTGACTAACAATATATGCATGTGTTAAAACGTTTAATCAGGTAATAGTAGTGTATAACCATATAATTAAGTGACAGTTTAGTCAGCTTCGATGGAGTTTCTCCGTTCAATGGTTTGTGTGGGTCTTTGTGGATAAATGGATAGGCCGGGGTGCCATGTATTTTGGGCATGATATGCCAATTCTTGTCTAATTTTTCGCTAATGAACCAGATAAGAAACTTCTTTGTAATTTGTTTTTGAATTTATTTTCAATCTATTCATCTTCAATTATTATAGTACACGAACACCAGAAATAATAAAAATTACATCTAGATCCGCAGACCACCTAGCGACCACTACAAGTACTGAAGTGAGCCTAAGGCGCGCGATCGTCATCCCCCCTCCCACGGGGGAGCCAGGCAAAACTTTTTATAGTAGACAGTTAGGAAGTCATCATGCTAAGGCTCTTAGGACCTACGCACCAGAACAACTACCGTCGCTGATAAAGAGTAGCATAGATCAGCATGATCCAACTTGAAAACACACGAATGTAGACGAACTACGAGCATATCCGACCAAATCCACCAAAGACAGATCCGCAGGAGACACACCTCCACACGCCCACCGACGATGCTAGACGCACCACCGGGACAGGGCTAGGCGGGAAGAACCTTATTCCATCTTCAGGAAGCCGCCGCCGTCGGATCTTCCTAAGTAGGACCCCAGCCCGAATAAAACTCAAAGGAACATGTTAAAATGGAGCCCTCCCACAGGTAAGGGTTGGGATCCACCGCGTCCCCATGGCCTTAAGGCCACACGAGACGAGGTGGACCAGTAGCGGTGCCGGCGGGAGGCAAAGGAACCCTAGCCTTTTTTTGGAGAGCAGGCGGCCTAGCACGCCAAACTTTGGACCAACACACAGAAATATAATCGCGTAGACACTTGTTTTGATCTCTAAAAATGCAGAATTAAGTTGTATCCACGCTTCATTGGATTATTGGTGTATGCGCAAGAAGGCAACATAAGGATCTCGCACTTTAGTGGACTCAGATTCGACATGCACTCTTTTTTTTTTTAACCTCACAACCGATTCATAGTGTGTCATATACATCATTTTCTTCTCTTACTCCCGTCCACCTGTCCCACCCGTCTTAAGTCTTATAAATTTTCAACTACCCTTCTTCACGCTCTCTTCGCAATCTCCATCCTTTTATCTATAAATTGTTTGTCCAGCCTCACTGCCTCTCCTCGTCTCCCCAATACCGCTCCATTTTTCGTTTTGCTAACTCATTGGCCTAACCATTCGCGAGGTCTATTGGAAATTTGGAATAGGAGGCACCGGGACATACAAATTAAGGTGCAGATCGCATTCGCATGGAGTTCTAGACTGCATGCAAGTGGCTATGGTTCCTCCTGTCTAGATGTGAGGACCTTATGGTGCATGGCGGAGCAAGATAATCGTTACCTGGTGCACATGCACCGGGATAATAAGAAAGACATGTAGAGTTTAGGCCTGAAAATTGCTATGTGCACGAGATTAAGCTGTCACGAGTGCACCTGGTTTGTAGAGATTCAGCTACAATCCTGCAATCAACGGACGCGCTCCTTCTTTCCGTCGCGGTCGGCGTCCTTGTACATGGGCTGGTGAGGGTGGCGCATGAGGTGTCTGTAGCAAGACGGAGGTCCGGCGTAACAATAACACCAGGAATCCATATGTGTCTATCCACGTGCGTTGGAGTTCTAAAATAAAAATCGATGTTTGTTGGACAACAAAAATCTAGTTATGTGCATCTCCCTCAGAAATATTTAATCTACCAACTCGCAGTTTTGTGAGGCCGCTGTTCAGGTTGACGGCCACCCCCTTCCCATGCTGTTGGTACTGATCATCGGACTTGACCAACATCCACCCTGGCTCGATGTACGATGAGACTATATTGGACGAAAATTAATTTTCTCACTTAACTAATTTTATTTTTCATTTTACTAATCCCCATTTGAGAATTTGAAATCAAAGTGTTATTTTGCAATATAAATCGCCCTTGATTCTCACTTCACATGTGATGTCAAATTCGAGGTGTACTGATCCGTGATACAAATCGATTCATTGAGAGGCTCCAGCCGCGATTAAACCCTAGCCACAGCTCCATCTCCTCCCCCTCTTGCCGCCACCTTAGTGCACCGCTAGGCAAAGCCCATGCGACGCCTGTGGCAGTGGGCTGGGAGTCTACTGATCGTGGGGCCCTGCAGTGGAAGGTTTGGTGGACTGCTATGGGTCTGTGACGTGATGTGTGGACGAGTTGCGGTCTCCGGAAGGCAATGCTTGACAATTTTGTTGGTGTTGCAGCGCACATTTTTCAACAACAACAACAATAGACTTCGGCGTCCCCAAGAATTCCAATGTATATTTTTTTTACGTATGAGTCTGTCTGTAAGGACCTATGATACTTAAATTATGGCCTTGAGCCTCTTTCGCGAATAATAATAATATATAAACTGCCTTTGTTGACTCCTCCCTAGGCCTGGTAGTGAAAGAGCTTGACAGCAGCGTGACAATCATCGAGTAGTAGCGAATGCAACAAACTGATACAATATCAGCTCAAATATGTAGTGTGTTGTGTGTCCGTGCGCACCGCTCGAGCTGCGTCCGCGTGTGTTCGCATAACATGGGGAAAGGAAAGGGAGAGACAAGTAATATTTGATGGAGATGGGGGCAGGGGAATGAATTTCCGTGGCATTCCTGGTCTTGGCACTAGAGATATTTTTGGGGTGATCGGGGCATTATCGACAAAATCACATGAGATATGGTAACAAGAAGGTCCAAAAGAAAGGTCCTCAAGAAATTTATTTTTATTGTATTGATATTGTTCTTTCCTGATTTTTTATAGTGTAAATCAAATTGATTTTTAGTACATTCGGCCTCTCAACAACATCATCCGAAGAGTTAGTCTAGACTTTGAGGTTGGACTGAACCAAATTATTAAAAGAGAGAAAGAAATGATCAACAAGAGTCATGCTGAAGCTATATACATCATACCGTAGCAACTATCAACTTCAAATACCATTTGCAGTAGCACCCGGACTGTCAGAAATGTTCTTCGATAACGACACCTCTAAAAATGAAACGACACCCATTATCTTTGTCGTCGGATACAACCACAAATGATTGATCAAGGGTTTTCACCACTGAAGAGGGATTCTCAGCAATCTTCACACAATGCTTTCAAGAAGGAAACAACTTTCACTACTGGAATTAGCCAATTTGCCGTCTGCCAAATCTTTGCCGTCCACTAGCTGACTACAAAAAATGTCTTTGCCGTCCGCTTGCAGAAAATGAATGGCAAAGAGTAGGCAGATGGCAAAGAACGGTCTTTGCCATCTGCCTACTCTTTTCCGTCAGCTAGCGGACGACAAAGAATCTTTGCCGTCAGCTAGCAGACGGCAAAGAGGGTGGTGGTCCCCACTAACGAGCTGATTAAAAAAAACTTAACGTCCCCCTCTTTGCCGTCAGCTAGCGGACGGCAAAGAGGAAAAAAAGCTGTCGGCAAGGGTTTGCCGGACGGCAAAGAACTAACCTACCTAACCGCGAGACCCACCCCGCCCTGGATCCATCTCTCTGTTTCTCTCCTCTCTCCTCCCCGAGCCACCACGCCGTCGCCCCGCCGCCCGCCGCCGCCCCCACCCCGTGCCGCCGCCCTCGACACCCGCCGCCA
>NC_057814.1:567355675-567356696 GCF_018294505.1 Triticum aestivum
CGTCCCCGCCCCGTCCCGCCGCGGCCTCCCCCTCCATCGGGCCGCCGCGGAGGCCTCCCCCTCCACCGGGCCGCCGCGGGGCGTGGACGGCCGCCGCATTATTCAATTTTTTTTATGTTGTACTTGATGATGATACATAAGTGATATACATATTATTATTCATGTCGGTATTTTTTTATGTTGTACTAATTTCGTTTACTCTTTGTCATGGCAGGTGTTGAAAGATGGTGGGCGCTGGTCGGGAGCGCTCCGAGGCCCTTTCTTCGTCGGCGCGTGGTGGGAGGTCTTCCATTCCACACGCACCTCTCTGCCGAGCGTTGCTGGACGGTATGGCGACACCGCCGGGCCCTTCTTCGTCGACAGCGGTGCCCAGCAGGTAACGAGGTAAGGGAGGGAAGAAGAGAGGAGTTGGAGCACGTGGTCGCGGGAGAGGAGGTAGGGTGACTGCTAGGGCGCCTTCCTCGCCGCCACCCCCAGCTGTCTCACCCGAGCACCACTACAAAAAAAAGACACATCCGTGACATTTTGGGCCGAACGAAATTTTTTTCTCTCATACATATGACACTTCTATGACGATAATTGTGACAAAACCCGGTATCATCATCGATGTGGTGGGCTCCTACTTCTATGACAAAAAATCATGATAGAAAATGGGCTTTTCGTCCTGGGCGGGCCGGAGACACAGCTGGATGACATTCTTTGGGCCGTCCATGACGGAAAAAACCGTGGTAGAAGCGAGGGCGAGGAAAATTTCGGGGAATTCCCGGTTACGGTGGGAGGTCGGGGGCCGAGCGATGCGCGTTTCTCTCGTACACGTACGCGCGTGTGTGCGAGGCGTTGGCTCTAACTGAACCCGAGCGAGGCGTTGGGCTCTAACTGAACCCGAGCGATTGCACTACAGGCTACGCGTTACTGAACCCGAGCGATCGATCGATGGCTGTTAACTGAACCCGATCGAGTGATTCCTTCGCTACTGCTGCTAACTGAAGCCGATTGATGCTGCCTCTGGGATGAACAGTGA
>NC_057814.1:567357409-567372758 GCF_018294505.1 Triticum aestivum
ACGCCACACCCCTCCCGATCAACAGGACCCCCGTTTCGACCGTAGGAGGTCCGTTTCCTCCGTTTTGCGGTACGCCACACCCATCCCGATCAACAGGACCCCGTTCCGAATGTAGGAGGTCAGTTTCCTCCGTTGTGCGGTACGCCGGGCCTCGTTTCCATCGCCTGTTCCGTCCAAACCCTCCCGATGAACACGACCACGCATTCCGTTCCGACCCAGCCGGTTGGCTCTGACGCGTTCCGTTGCCTCCCAATGAACACGACGCATTCCGTTGCCTCCCCAAGAACACGACACATTCCGTTGCCTCCCCATGAACACGACGACGACGCTGTTTCTCCGTTCCGACCCAGCCATGTCAACGAGCCCTCGCCGTACGTATGCGCGAGTAGGCGTTCGAGACCCCGCCCGTATTTACACATACGTGGCCGTATTTTCTTTCTTGCACCCTGGCCACTGTACATACGTGTACATACTACGTGCGCACCTCTACTACGACACGTGCGCGCCTCTACATCCACCAGTATATATGTACGTACACGTTCGCGACCAGAATGACAACACTACGTGCGCTTCGACCAGGTGGGTCCCGACTGTCAGGCACTTCCTTGCGTGCGAAGATGTAGTTGGTGGGTCCCAGCAGTCAGGGGGGCGAATCGTTTTGTTTTTTTTGCCCGGACGCACTTCCTTGCGTGCGAAGGTGTAGCTGGTGGGTCCCAGCAGTTAGGGGGGAAACGTTTTTTCACGAAATACGGTGGCCCGTTCGGTGGGTCCCCGCTGTCAGGTGGAGGAATAATTATTTTGCGCGTAATGAGGAGGCACTTCCTTGCTGCGGCCGTGGCCAAGCTGTCAGGGTCTCCACGCACAGTACTCTTCCGATGGAAGTTGGCCGTTGACCACATTGACCACGCCACGCCGAGAGCACCACGGCGGTCGACGACGGCGAGGCCTAGGAAAGGCAGTTGTTTCCCACGCGGAGGGGAGTACGACTGTACGAGGGTTTACTGGTTCGTCTGCCGTCGCCGGAGAATAACAGTAGGTGTGGGTGAGTAGAGGGATGGCTAGGCCAGCGATGGGAGTACGGTGGGGCGGTGAGGCCTGCGCGGCAGCACAGCCGACCACGGGGAGGAGGGAGCAGGCCGTCCCGCCGGCGCTTGTTTGAGCGGCTGGAGCAGGAAGAGCAAAGATTGAAGAAGCACGACGGCCGTTGGATGGACATCCAACAGTCAGTGCTTGTGCGTCAACCTTTTTTTAGGAAAGCCTCAAATCTGTGGAAAACAGCATACATCCCATCTGCCATTATTTCTAATAATTTACAGCCCATTTGCTAATTCTTAAGGTTTTTCTTGAGCCCATATTCTTTTTGTTAGCATTACAGCCCATATTGTGGCCACGGTTAAAAAATTATACAAAATTTTGCATATTTCGGTGCGGTCCGAACTATTTTTAATCCCGAAATTTCGACTCACATTCAAACTGATTTTAAAAATAAATGTATATCAATATAAAATCCAACAAATTCTCCACGCATAAAAATTAATGTAATTTAAAATCTTGAAATGAAAAAAA
The DNA here is from genome assembly GCF_018294505.1 of Triticum aestivum. Taxonomy (NCBI): domain Eukaryota; kingdom Viridiplantae; phylum Streptophyta; class Magnoliopsida; order Poales; family Poaceae; genus Triticum; species Triticum aestivum. Next base: position 567,358,976 of record NC_057814.1, read on the forward strand.
AGATATTTGAAACTAATTGCCGGTTTGATGTGTTTTAAAAATGTACATCCCATTTCTCATTACTGATGGACCATTTTCTCGGCCAGCCGAATGAAAGCTCTCCTCGTCTTGAAAGATTTGCAGCCCAACAGGCCTGACAAAGCGACTTACTTGGCAAATCACAAAAAAACTGGGCTGTGGCCGTGGACCCAGCTGTCAGCCTCTCCACGTACAGTACTCTTCCGATGGAAGTCGTTCCTTGACCACGTTGACCACGCCGCATGGAGAGCACCACGGCGGTGGACGATGGCGAGGCCTAGGAAGGGGACGACGCGGAGCCGGGGAAGACGCGGCAGTGGAAGCCCGCGCGGAGAGGAGTACGAGGGTTCAATGGTTCGGCTGCGGTGTGAGGCTGCCGTCGCCGAAGGGCCTGGCCAGCGGTGGGAATAGTAGGGGCGGTGAGGCCTCTGCGGCAGCACAGCCGGCCACGGGAGGCTGGAGCATGCGGCATGACCGGCGCTGCTTTGGGCGGCTGGAGCAAGAAGGCCAGAGGTTGAAGAAGCACTACGGCCGTTGGATGGACATCGTACGGTCACTGGAGCTAGAATCGTTCATATTGGCTAAGTTGACAAAGCCCTTCGTCCCCGTCAACTTAGTAGGCCTACAAGTCAGCCTCCCACCAAGGTGGGTCCCAGCTAGCCGGGGGAGTATTCATTTTTTTTGTGCATAATAAGGAGGCACTTCCGGTGGGTCTGAGCTGACAGCAGGGGGAACGTTTTTTCGCAAAATACGGTGGCCTGTCCGGTGGGTCCCAGCAGTCAGGGGAAACGATTTTTTTCGCAAAATACTGGTGGCCCATCCGGTGGGTCCCCGCTATCAGGTGGAGGAATAATTATTTTTCGCGTAATAAGGAGGCACTTCCTTGCGGCTGCCGTGGACCCAGCTGTCAGCCTCTCCACGTACAGTACTCTTCCAATGGAAGTCGGTCGGTGACCACATTGACCATGCCGCGCCGAGAGCACCACGGCGGTGGACGATGGCGAGGCCTAGGAAGGGGACGACGCGGAGCCGGGCAAGACGCGGCAGTGGATGCCCACGCGGAGAGGAGTATGAGCGTTCACTGGTTCGGCTGCGGTGTGAGGCTGCCGTCGCCGCAGAATAACAGGGGGTGTGGGTGAGTGGAGTGATGGCCTGGCCAGCGGTGGGAGTAGTAGGGGGCGGTGAGGCCTCCGCGGCAGCACAGCCGGCCACGGGAGGCAGGAGCAGGCGGCACGACCGGCGCTGCTTTGGGCGGCTGGAGCAAGAAGACCAGAGGTTGAAGAAGCAGGACGGCCGTTGGATGGACAACGTACGGTCACTGCAGCTAGAATCGTTTATATTGACTAAGTTGACAAAGCCCTTGGTACGTCAACTTTTTTTTTGAATGCATGCAGATCAGCTTAGTACGCCCACAGGTCAGCTTCTGAAACGGTGCGCCCCAGATGTCAGGGGGAGGAATCATTTTTTGGGAGGGTGAAGCTAGAATATCCGAGATTGAAGAAGAAGCACAGCATCCGTTGGATGGACAACCAACGGCCACTGCTGCTAGAACCGTGTGTTGACTATAAGTTGACAAGCCTTGCATACGCGTCAACTCTGTTTTTTTAGGGGACGCGTCAACTTAGTAAGGCCAGAAGTGTGTGGCAGAGAACTTATAGCCCATTTGAGATTTGTAAGAATGTGTAGCCCATTTTTTAATTCTAATGTAATTTACTACAGCCCATTTACAGTTTCTTAAAAGTGCAGCCCATTTCAACCAACCGTTCAAAACAAGATTCAATAAAATCTCCCACATTTTGATGGGATACGAAATATTTTTATCCCAAAATTTCTAGTCAGATTAAATAAAATTTCAATATAAATTTATATTACATAAAAATCCAACGAAACATTGTGCTCGCAACAATTAATGAAATTAAAATTTTCAATATACAAAAATAATATTTATAAAGTTATCACGTGTTTGGTGCATTTTTTTATAGTTACTGCCGAGTTTTTATAATTACATCCCATTTATTATTTCTTAAAGCCCATTTTCTTGTTAAGCCTAATGCATCACTCCTAGGAAAGATTTGCAGCCCAGCGGGGCAGAGAATAACAACTTGACCTTGCCTGGGTATTCCAAAAAAGAAGTATAGCTGGGCTAGCCATTTTCAGCTTGAAAAAAATTAATATCTGGCCTGGGCTAGACGGGTCACAGCCCGCCCAGTTAATACCTGCAGCTATGTTTTCGTTGTTGTTCAGAGGAGAAAAATTAATATCTGGGTTAAACATCGAAAAACTCGGCAGTGCTCACACCTCAAAAACACAAATACTGCTCGAGCTGCTTGGTCCCAGCTGTCGGCCGCTTCTTGTGCAATTCTCTCGTTTATTGACTACTACATAGGTTGACAATGGTGTGGGACCGTGATGTCAGGAAACCAGGAGGAAGAAAAATAAATTATAGTTATATATATATATAAATATAATAAGGAGGCACTTGCGTACGTGAGGCTATGGACCTGGTAAAGTCATCTCCTCGCCCGCGCGCGCTTTTCGCCCGAAACAGTCAGCGCCGCCCGCCCCGCTTCCCAGTGCAGGCGATTGCTCCGCCTTCAAACGACACAAGTGTCGTCCGTCCGTCCATCTGCCGCCCACATTAATGATACCAACGGTTGCCGAGGTGGCTACTCCGGCGCCACACGTCCGTCCCTCCTCGCGCCCACCATTGCTATATAAACTGTTGCGCCGGCCATAGCCGCAGTCATCCTCATCCGTTCCCTTTCTCCTGTCCACACCACTACTGCCCACCATGGCTTCCTCGCGCTCCAGCGCTCTTCGGGACGGGCGGACGACGGACCACAAGGAGATGGCAGCCATTGCTGCCGACCGGCTGGCCGGCAGGCAGTCGGAGGACGACGACGTCCCAATGGAGAACATGGTAGTCGACGATCCGGTGCCAACCCCCTCCTCCGCGCCATCCTCGCTGGTGCATTGCACCATGACCATCGGCAAGGCCCGTGCCCAATATATGGATAGGGTGAGGCAGATGCGTGAGGAGCAGTTCCGGGAGGCGCAGGCCGACGCCGCCTACAACCACCATCTCCTCCAGGAGCACCTGCAGGCGGAGGAGCAGATCACCGCGGAGCGGGCGGAGGAGCAAATCACCGCGGAGCGGGCGAAGCAGGAGACGCTGCTCGACTCGTACCGCTCCGCCCGCAAGGGCCGCCTCGAGCGCTGGCGGTACCGCATGCGCGTGGCGGAGGCTGCGGCCGCCTACAAAGAGGCTAGCAAAGAGGGCGAAACCGGGCGAGGCGCTGTTTGGCGAGACCGAGGACGAGGCAGAGGACAATGCCGGCTCCGACGAGTCTCCGCTTCGCTGGCGTCGACGAGGCCCTGCTCCGCCGAGGCCCCGCGGCGCCAACAACGAGGTGGAGGACACCGCCGGCTCCGCCGAGGCCCCGCCCTGCCAACAACGAGGAAGAGGACATCGCCGGCTCAGCCGAGGCCCCACCCTGCCGGCAACGTGGGGAAGGATTTCCACCGCTCCGCTGAGGCGCCGCCCGCCGGCAACGAGATAGAGGACATCGCCGGCTCCGCCGAGGCCCCGCCCCGCTGCCAACGAGGCCGCACCACACAGAAAACGAGGAAGAGTAGAACACGGTAGGTCGCCGCCGCTCGGGTCCAAGTAAGGCCATCGCTGCTACCCTCCGGTTGAAGCCAAGCTAGGTGGGTTGACCATTGACGGCCGGTTAGCTTCTTGGTGGCGACGTGGAGTCGGAGAGCTGTGCTGGAGAAGAACGCTGCTTCTACTTAACTGCTGGTGCAGTTGGCTGACTGACACATGGGCCCAACAGGCCACATGTCAGTTACGCAACTGCACCTGCAGTTAAGTCACTAAAGCTTTTGTTCGGCTCAGCGGGACACAGCTGGGTAGCTTCGGTTAATTAATTATACCTCCAGCACACCCCTTTTTAGTTGAAGAATGTATGAAATGTAATGAAATCCGACATGTTTATATGAAATCTGACAGTGTATGAATGAATTTATTTCGATTAGTTCGAATTCCTGTATCACTGGCATTGGATGAACATGCAAAACAATACGTACTAGCATTATTCCCAGCGTGATCACCTCGTTTGCAGTAGTTTCACATGTACTCCCTCCGGTTCTTTCTAGTCTGCATACAAGTTTTGTCTACAGTCAAAGTATCTCTACTTTAACCAATCTTATACAAAAAAGTATGCACTTTCACGATGTGCGAAGTAAAAAGGAACAGAAGGAGTACAAAGAGTTTGAGCAGCTTTTTAGCGTTTCTGTACATTGCAATCAAACACACAGGCCTGACAATTTATAGAGAACATTCAAAACAATCGATGATTATGCATCTCAGCTACTGACATGTCAGAGGCAATATTTACTTCACAACTAAAGAATAAAGAAAAAATTGATCGACGCTGCTGATAGCAAAGGGCGTCCCATTCGAAAATATCAAACGCATGTCTTGCTAAAATCAATGAGCAAAATTTGACAAGGTTGTCCCATTCCAAAATATCAAATGCCTACAATTGTGGAATGGGCAGGGTTTGCCATCGGTTCGGATATTGACATGGCACCTCGTGCTAAATAAACCAGCTATTCTTTTTGTGGAGTTCCACCAAAATCAACCAAATTCGCGCGTAGCTTTTATGATTTCGCCCTTATATGTTGCAACGCCTTGAACTTATCGGCACCTCCTTTCTTGTGGTGGAAATGAATGATTCGATGTATTCATGAACATTTTGTGCAGTTCCCATTGAAATCAAGCTGAGCACCCCTGTTTGCACAAATACAAAAAAGTGATTAGTATAAAGCAAATTGTACTATGAATTGACAGTTTCAACAGGCACATACATGGTCCATGTAGAGCACACTTTTAGAAAAATGGAACTCACCAGAAAGAATCCTAGAACAACATTGTACTCACGCATCACAGCAAAAAAATGGAGATTTGTCAGTCCTTCTGAGCTGAAGTTAGTTTGGTCTTGTGGGGAGTAATGTAACCATCCTTCAACTGCTCCTTGTGAAATATCCTTATCTTACCTCAATGGGATATTACAGTGCACATACAGATTGGAAGTCTTGTCTCCATTTGTGCAGTTCACTAAAATCAAGCAACATTATCGTACAAGTAGCACAACATATGAAAGCACACTGCAGAATCATGTGAAAGAAGGCTAGTACTGACCTCTCATGATGCGGAATTCAAACAACTCACAAGAAGAAGATCTGAACCAAATTCGCCTTAACAGATAGGAAGTAAGATCTCCTCTTGTGCAGTTCCACTAAGATCAAGCAATCAAGCAACGTTGTCGGTGTGACATTTTGGTTGAACTGCACAAAACACTCTTAAAACAAAAGTGTTTTGTGCAGTGCAACAAAAGGTCACAATGGCAACGAGGTGAAGTACATAACCCTGTTTACACATAGGTGCAAAGGAAACAATTAGTGGTCAATAACGGTGGATGACACAGAAGCCAACAAAAAGAAGCATCTACCTTATCTAAATGGGAAATAAAGCAAGACAGTAGCATTTCTCAAATGGTGGCATTGATTAATATTAACATAGAGATTATATTAACAATAAAATTCGTTAAACATGTAATTTGCTTTTAACTGTGGCATTGCATCAATTTTCTAGCGGCATTATTAGAGGGTGTTTGTTTACAGGGACATTTTGGTGTAGGGACTAAAAAAACTCCGTGTCAGTCCCATCTAAACCAAACAGGAGGGACTTTTAGGGACTAAAAGTGGGCATTTGGGACTAAAGAAAGAAGACCCCGAGGGAGTCTTTTTGGGACTTTTTCCAACAGTTGCCCCTGCCACGCATCGCACCTTGTCTCTATTAGTTCATTACTAGGGGTAACATGGTGTTTTAGCATGTCATTTAATCTAGTCCATGTTTAGTCCCTGGAACCAAGCAGGTAGGGACTAGGGAGTTTTTAACCAAACAGGGCCTTAGATTAACAACAACTAATGGGTTGCACGGGACAGTGGACGCACTAGCACCATGTGCATCTACCGATGTACTGTGGTCATGCACAGTCCGTTGCAACAAAGAACAAACAACCAATGAGCATATTTGTGTTGGTCCCAGTTTTGTTATCTTTAGACACCTTTCCCATTGTGAGCGCAGCAAATCTAGTCCTGCTCAAACTCTACAGCCTTGTCCCTTCCTTTCCTTTTTGAACTAGTACTTTCGCCCCTTCCTTTCCTCTTTGAACCACGTCCTAGATTTATGCGGTACAACTTTCCCCACTACTTTCCCCCATTCCTTTCCTCTTTGAACCACGTCCTAGATTCATGCTATACAACTTTCCCCCTTCATTTCCTCTTTGAACCACGTCCTAGATTCATGCTATATACAACTTTTCCCACTACTTTCCCCCACTCATTTCCTCTTTGAACCACGTCCTAGATTCATGGTATACATGCAGCTAGAGCAATGCATGTGGAGTAAGTAAATTATACCTTAATGTACTTGGGGCGTGGTTCGGTGGGCGACGGGACGGCGGTGATGAAGAAGGGGTCGGAGGCCCTCCCGCGCTGTCACTGGGTGGAAAGTGAACAGCCGCGTCGGTAGTCCCTCGCCGACGGCGACAGCGATAAGCCTCCTTCCCTTCCCGGCGGACGGATCCTGCCGGCTCTTTGAGCAGCAGTGAGGGGAGAGAGAGGCCAACGAAGTCTTGTTTAGATCTGGAGAGGGCGAGAGAGTGTGAAGAGAGTAACTACAAGCGCTGAGGCTCCAGCGGGAGAGGGCGAGAGAGTGTGAAGAGAGCAACTACAAGCGCTGAGGCTCCAGCGTGTATATATATACTGGAGAGAGAGTGTGAAGCGTGCAAACCCTAGAAAACATTTTGACCAGTCAAAGAATCCTCCGGGCACAAATTATGCTCAAGTGTAGTTATCGAACCCGAGACCTCAAGTTTGATGAGCGAACAGGCTAACCAGCTACACAACCCTCCCGTTATGTTCAACAAGAGGGAAATAACCTTTTATACATTCCTGCATTCGTGTGACAAGCATGCCGTGTTTTTTTGTGTGTGTGGGAGTCATTGGGATTTCAATCATAATCGTGTCATGTGGCTTTGGTGGTAAGACTATCCACAGTGATGCAGAAATAATGCAGCCTTAGTCACCTTACCTCTCTCCACGTAGTACGTTGGGTCCCACCAGTCAGAGGGTGAAACAAACAAATTAATAAGAAAAATTAAAAGCGCCAGCCGTGTATCTTACCACACACATCTCGCTACTACTCGGGAACACTATCCAATTGATCCCTCTGTTCGCTCACGTACTATTTTAAGTGAATCCTTATTATAACATGCACACAAATTTTGGGCACTTGTATTCGACTTAAGTCAGTGTGCCACCGTATGTCGTATACTTACTACTCCCTCCGTCTAGATATAATAAGTCACGTTAGAAGGTGCAACGACCAAGGTGCGTGCGTGTGCGTGTGTGTGTGTGTTTGTGTTTAACAGCATGTGTATGTTAGAGACAGTGACAGATCGACCTACTCCTATAGAGAGATGTTGTGTAGTGTATGATTTTAGCCGCGAGAGTCGGTGCATCCTCTCGTTTCCGGACGTGTCCGGTAGGGACATGCGGACAGCTGCCACACCCGCTCCTGACCAGCCTGGCCCACCCAAAGGCCCTCCATCGCCCGCGCGCGCTTCCCGCCCGAAACGGTCAGCGCCGCTCCAAAGAATCGGTGCCGCATTCATGCCCGGGCAGAGCGGACGCGACCTCTCACTGGCGCAAGAGTGATGGTTGCTTCGTCCGTCCAACTTACTGCTGGGTCTATGTGATTTGACGGCTCATTGGTCTTTATTACTGAGGTGGTAGGACTGCTGGATGTCCCACGCTTTCGGCGAAAGGAGGTACTACTACTAGATTACACTTTTCTCCATTCTTACAGCGGAGGCGTGCAAGAGCAGTGAAAACACGCAGGCTCAGTGATTACATGGCCCACCTCACACTATCACCGTGCGAAACCTAACTCTTTACATAGTACTCCCTCCGTTCCTAAATATTACTAGATGAGTCCCCGCGCGTTGCCGCGGAACAGCGGTATATCTCTGTGCGCAAAATTATCGATTTCATAGAACTAAAAAAACTCTATAACCGCATGACAAATGTGGTAGCCAAACTAAATAAACTCCCATCATCATTTAGATCATCCCACGTAAGGAAAAAAGATCAGCCAACTCCTGCTGCGTAATGGGATTATATTTTTCTTTTTGACATGTTAATGGGACTTAAAAGGTCACTTACATGCATGCTACCGGTGCATGCTTGCATGCAGACATGTTGATGTGATTTAAAACCCACTCACATGCATGTGCCACGGTATTTCTGCATGCTTGCATGTGGCTTAGTGCGGAGCCACTCAACGTCTAGATCAGACGGCTATTATGGACTGATTTACTTCATCTAACGGCTACATCAATTTTGATGATGTGGCTCAAGGAGAGGATAGAGAATTCCTAGTAGTGGGGGCTAGCTATTACTAGTAGATAAGTCTTTGTAGAGATTCCACTACATACGGAACAAAATGAATGAATCTACACTTAAAATGCATCTATATACATCCGCATGTGGTTCATGGTGAAATCTCTACAAAGACTTATATTTAGGAACGGAGGAAGTACTAGTATAGTACGTACTGTAATTTATCAGCGAGATAAATTTGTACAATGCTATGAAGCTTCCAGCTTCTGTTACATGTATCTTGCGTCCAAGGTTGCCCCAACATTTCATCAAATACAAAGGAGACTAACATGCATGCTATTGCATCTCAATGATTGACAGATCATAGCAAATATGTACTCCCTCCGTTCCAAAATAAGTGTCTCAACTTTGTGCAAACTTTAGTACAAAGTTGTACTACTACTAAAGTTGACACTTATTTTGGAACAGAGGCAGCTAAAGAAAAAAGATCCATGCAGTCCCTAGCCCTTGAACCGTGAACCCTGACCAGGCTTGAATTTGCTGGCAATGTTCGAGCTTCCTAATAAATGAAGTTTGCAACCTTTTGACCATCGGATCATTTTGTGCAGTTTCACCAAAATCGAGATGAGCATCCCTGTGGCAAAGAAATTGAAGAAGCGTGATTAGAATAAGATTACTGGGACTAGTTGATGAGGCATAAACTCATCACAAATACAATACGTAGAAGCCAGTAGAGGTACGTGTGAGGCAAAGAAGTAGAGAAATATCCACAGGGAGTGATGTGGGCAGCTGGAGCAGTGGTGCAAGCCGGCTGTAAAGGGAGTTGTACCTGAGGGACGTAGCACAACCTTGAGGAGGGCGGCAGGAGGCGGCAACTGCCCACGTCGCGGCAGTGAGCAAGGGACGAAGGCAACCTCACCGTCTTTGTGAGAGAGAACGGAGGGGACCCCTGATCGGGACGTGCCGACAGTGGGTTTTCGCCGTCGGCGACGGCCACCGCATCTACACTAAGCATCCACCCCTTCCCCAAGCGGACGTGATCCGCCGGGATGTTAGAGATGTGGCCACAGTCATTTTGTGCGAGAGAGTGTGAAGAGAGCAACCCCAACAAGCAACCGTGTAGGCTGGCCCGTCCTGACTATGTATATAGTGGAGCAGTTTCCTTTTCTCTCCATATGAACCTATCATATTGCGTACGTGCCACTGAAGAAAAAAAAATTATTTATAAATGACGTGGCACCTACTACTCGTTCTCCTATAACCTTGCGCTTGGCATCTCCAAAATATTAACCTTGCGATTGGCTCTTCGCCTCTTCGGGAAGTCGAGCAATAATGGTAGTGTAGTATATATCGTTCTGGCTATATGAGACCGAATGAATTGCTGCACGTCCACCACGTGGGCGAGGGTCGAGGGGCGAGGGAGAGTGCTACATACGGAGCAAAATGAGTGAATCTACACTCTAAAATACGTCTATATACATCAGTGTTTGGAGTGTGTACTAGTAGTTCATATTGAAATCTACTAAAGGACATATATATTCCAAACAATATGATATAATCTCTATAACCAAGGTAGTAGGGACGAGGAGTAAACGGAGGGAGTAGTAAATTTTTCTCCTCGTCCTGCGAGCCACCGCGCGCATGGGCGAGGGAGCGGGCGTAAGGCGGAGCAAGCTTCACCTCATCCTGCGAGCCACCGCGCCCATGGGCGGGGGAGACGGCATACTAAGCAAGCTTCTCCTCGTTCTGCGAGTTGACGGGACACATCACAAGTACTCCAGTGTATAGAGCCTTGCCTCTAAGGTAGGCCCCACATGGTTTGCCTCTTTTTTTAACATAACATGTCAAGTCACAATTTGTTTGTTCACCCGTGGTAGACGATCCTCCCTCCACCAAGTGGACAACCAGTACACGTGCCAAATTACCACGTGGGCTGCCTTTTTCGTACAGAAATGAGCTCCACCGTGTACCGCGCGGGTGTGGTTGGGAAAGAGACGGGAGTACGTGCACCGTGCATGCACCTCTTCTCTTCGTGCACGTCCCCCACCTACGTGGGTGTGTGTGAGAGATACAAACCGCGTTCATGAGTGTTTTTTGTTTTGGGGTGGGGGTTGATTTCGTGAATTATTTGTGGGAATATGTGTCGATGACATCTCAAACAAAATTTTGCATGCAATGTGTGTGAAATGGAGGCCTATCCATATCATCCATAGAGGGTCGGGCAATCCACGAGAAGAGAGGGAGGGGTCATAGCTATCGATAGAGTCGAAGAGAGGATCAAGTGGGTGGGTGCGTGATCGATGAAGAGAGCCATCGAAATTGTGTGTGTGTGCAAGTCAAAGATATAGGGCGACTGGCCTACCGGAACGTTAGAGGGCACATGTCAAGTTTGTGTGTGGCAGGGAGACATGACTAGAGCGCTCGATGTATCGGTGTGTGTGGGGGGGAGGGGGTGGGGGGAGGGGTAGGCAGAGGCCTAACTATAGAGGTAGAACGACTCGTATATGTGTTGAAAAGGAGAGACCCGGCTATGTCTTGAGGGAGATCGGTCGACATCCATACATAACTGAAGGACGGGAAATATGATGGGACAGAGAGAGAGAGAGAGAGAGAGGGAGGGAGAGGGAGGGAGAGGGGTAGAGTGCTGGATGGGTGATGGAGTTGCTTCTCGAAGATGGTGGGAGAGGCCTACTAGACAAACTGAGGGTGGAACTGCAATGTTATCAATAAGAGTGGGGATGTGTTTCTGTGTGTGCCTGTGCGTGATAGATATGTCGGGACACATCCATGGATGATGAAGGGGAACCATGTGTTTGGTAAGCAAACCTAACTAGATCGGTAGATAAATTGTTGTTTGTCGGAGGAAGGGAGAGACACAACTAATGAGGTAGATGGATTGACGTGTGGGTAAAAACGAGTTATAAGGACCTAGCTAGCTATATGTATAGCGACAGATCGGTCGGTGTACGTCCATTTGTTAGAGGCAAATAAGGCCCAGCGAGACGGATAGACAGAGAGAATGGAGCTAGGAGGTGGTGCGAGAGGCCCAACTACTAGCTAGATAGGGGGAGGGGTGTGCGGTTGTGAGATCGATGAAAAGAGGGGCGAGAGTTTACACGTGTGTCTGACCGTATGAGAGACACGAGGCAAGGACACATAAAGAAGGAGATTGAAGGTGTGTGTGTATGTTGTAGGCAGGCATCGCTGGAGAGGTTTATCGATCGGTGTGTGTCGGAAAGGAGTTGTGGAGACTCTGGGAGAGCGACCTAAAGAAAAAAATGAATGTGCCCGGTGGATAGAATGCCGAGGGAGGGGGAGGGCGAGGAGGGCGTATGCATGCACGAGAGAAAGTTAGTGGTAGCTACAAAGGTTAGTGGATTGTGTGGGTGTAAGAGACTAACAAAGATCATAATTTGATATGAAAGCGTATTGATATATTTGAATAGGAGATCATAGTGTTTTAAACATTGCATGCATGAATATAGCGGTGATACACGTGCTGTGCACATGTTATACCATAATGTGATAATGCATGGTGTTTGCAACTCACAGCTAAATGCCGAACAATCTAAACCATACTATACATCAAACAATCTCACATTTTATTTGAATTTGTGATAATGTGTGGCCTTTGCAGCTTACAACTAAATATCGAACAATCTAAACAATACTGTATATCGAACATTCTCACATTTTATTTGAATTTGTGGTAATGTGTGGTGTTTGCAACTCACATCTAAATACTTGTAGGCGTAGGGGGCGGGGCACCATACATAATGTGATAAACACATTATACATATGAGACATGGTTTAGATTATGAAGATCTGGCTAGAGCTAGAAATGTAATGTGATTTGAAATTAAAATAAAGTGGATTCAAAAAATCTAGTTCGAGTTCATATGGTACACATAGTTCATATGTAACTCGAGATAATCATGTGGTGTGCTGTGAAGATAATACACAAACGATGGTTTAACTTGACAATAATGATGATTGTAGATCTTATTAAAACAGAGAAACGAATTCAAATGCTTTGACTTCACAACAATCATTACTGTAGATCTTATTCAAATAGAGAAACGAATTCAAATTTAGTTCATATTGAAGCGGTAGTATATACGTTTGGAATGCACTAAAACGTTCATTTGAGTAGTAGGTTGCATGCATTATACACGTAGCGAAATATTTTAATTGAACATAACATGAATTCCAAGTTTTGAATGACATTTGTAGTGCGCATTGATTTGGTACAGTACACATTAGGCTTGTCCGGAAATTTCAACCCGCGCCTTGTTAGCCCGAAATATTTAAGATATATCTTTGTCTCGTTGTGCTCCGACAACTCCCTCCATCTCAACCCGCGCCTTGCTATTCCGAAATTACAACGCGCGCGAAAACTCCCACCTCCTGTGAAATCCCGACACCCGAAATGCCCATGCTACCCCTGAACCAAAAGAACCGCCTCAAATCGGTGGGGGTCCTTTCGTAACTTACCCCACATTTCGGACAAGCGCGTCTCTAAGCCATGGTTCCCCACTGCCATCCCATCCGCCCACCCATTCATACACCGAGGCCGCGAAAACCCGCGACGAAACCCCACACCCTGCTCCGTCCGCCACCCAGCCGGAGCCTCTTCCCCGACGACGTCGTCCACAGCAACACCTCGACGTCCCTCATCCACCGTACCGGATGAGGATCCATCGTCGATCTCATCGTCCCGCCGGTTCAGCCACCCCGTCCTCCACCTCCAAGGAGATGCCCCGACGTTCCCCTCGTCTTTCACGCCACCTCCATTCCCACACCGCCGTCTTCACCTGCACCACCGGAAGAGCATCATCATCACCGTTTCCTCGGATGAAGCTGCGGCCTAATCGGCGCCACCAAAGAGGTTGTACACTAATCGCCGCATTTTGTTCTTGATTCGATCTCACGGTGCTGCCGGCGCTCGGTCCCGAGCCGACACGGCGCGGCTCCATCCATGGCGGCGTCGCCGGCCACTTCCTCCACGGCGTCGCTCCCTCGGCGGCGACGTCCACATCAGTAGGAGCTGCTGCTGCTTTAGCTCTCGTTCGCGCTACTGCTCTGCTCTTGCTCTCGGTCCCCTGCCTGGTCCGCTCTTGCTATTGCTCTTGCTCGCGCTGCTGCTCTCGCTCTTGCTCTTGCTTGCGATGTTGCTCCGATTTAGCTACACTTCAGTCGACTGAATCGACTTTTGGGTCAGTCGATTTTCAGGGGGTGGGGGGTTGCTCGCCGGGGTGAAGGAAGAACCAGCCGCAGCGGGGAGGGGGGCTCG
>NC_057814.1:567373033-567381556 GCF_018294505.1 Triticum aestivum
GGTCTCCGGCGGTGGCGAGGCGTTGGCGGGGCAGTGGCATGGGGATCGCCGGAGAAAAAGCTCGGCACGGGGGGGCCTAGAGGGATGGCCAGGGCGGCGGCGGACCGGCGGTGGGGAGTGTTTTCGGGGCGGGCGGGGCGGCGCACCGCCAGCCGCGGGCGGCGGGAGGCTGCTGTTTGGCCGGTGGTGGCTGGCGGCTCAGGGGGGTGGAGGTTGATGATGAACCGCAGGCCCTTGATTTCATATCCAACGGCTGCAAAATCGACTGACCAGAGATGAAAAAGTCAGTTGACTGACGTGTAGCCTCACCTTGCTAGTGCGTTCAGTTTCGACAGCAAGATTCAGTTTCGACAGCAAAATTCAGTTTCGACAGTTAAATTCAGTTTCGACAGTTAGGTTCAGTTTCGACAGTTAAGTTCAGAGATGAGCGGCTGATGTATTTTACATCTAGCACTTTGTGGTTATGTATTTTGCGTCATGTATTGGAGATGCTCTTAGAATTCCACTCAGGATAACGTTGTTCGTTGTCTCTCTTGTCCTGCTTCAGCCTCGGCGTCGTACAACTCACCAGAGCTGCTCCAACGACGAAGCCCTCCATTACAGCGGAGCAGTACCTCGGGCTCCATCTCCAGACGCCTAAGATCTTCTTCCCCTCCTCCGACAGCAAAGTCAGCCGGAGCATCCTCACCGGCCAACCCAATCACGCTGAGATCGACATGGCTTCGCCAAAGAGGTTGTACACTTGTTGCATCTCTTTTTTACTCTACATGTTATATATATTGTCCACGGAGCACACTGATTTGTTCCTTTAGTGTCTCCTTGAAAGAAAAAACGTAGGAATTTTAATTTTAACTTGTCCTCCTTTTCAAATTCCTATTCATGCAGCACAAGACTAAGAGATAGTAGCATAATAGCATTATAACCGTACATTTTCTGGTGGTTTGACTTAATCTCACCATGCTTCTTTGCATCCTGTGATCTTCCAATTGTTGTGAATCAAACACCCAGATTGGCACAAATCCTGTGTTTTTAAATTCTCTGTTTTGCAGGTGCATTCCTATCCTATTCCTGCATTGTTGGAATCCTGCATTGTTGGAATCCTCCAATTCAAACGAGCCCTTACATAATTACTTCTCTTACAGATAGTTTTCAAAGAAAACCTTGCGTGGTTTGTCCCGCTCCTGCTGCGCCGTCGTCCACCCCAGCTCAGCTGCTCCAACTACAGAAGGGTCCAGCACACCAGGGATCCGGCCTCCAGACTGTCTTTCGCCGCCTCAGATCTTCTTCCCCACTGCTGGCAGCCATGAAAACTGCATTACCATCATCAACCGAGCAGATGACCTCAAGGACTACACGGGTCCGCAAGAGAGGTCGCACTATTTCGTGTCTGCTTACGTTATGCATCGCTTAATATTACATGCTACTTTATCGTCCTGTTCACCGATTAGACTCTGAGTCAGCTCCAAACTAATGGTCAAACTTGAGTTTTTAAATGGTTGTGGGGTACATATCGGGGCCGCTATCAATAGTATCTATCTACTATCTGGTTAATCTCCGGTGTCTACTATGAGTTTCATGTTGGGTGGGAAACAAACAGTAAAGAAGCCATTATCTGTATTTTTTAACTGAAGCCATTATATGCCTGCTATTATTGGTTTTGGGTCTATCCACAGGTTGCTACCGTCACTCTGGATTTCTGCATGCACTCCTTACATAATCTCACTATGTTTTATTCCTATGCATGACAGTTATTGTAAACAATGGAACTGAACATGTGGAGCAAAAGAGACGAGCCTTGCGTGGCAATAAAATTTCATGCAGACGTCGCTCCATGGTAGGCGCAAAGGCAGCCCCCCTCCACGCATTTCGGATTGTAATCGAGAGGAAGATATCTGTTCTGAGGGGGATTCAGAAGGAGAAGACAACTCCTATTTACCCCCTGAGGTCTTCGCTCTAACTTGGCATGCTGATGTTGGTTATATCATGCATATGGTGTCTTGCATTGCTTACTTTATACATCAAATATGTCATCTTCTTAGTTTAGACATCCTTTGTGTAAATTATATCAGGCCATCCTTTTTTTCGTTACATATTACATTTGTCAACAATGTTAGTACATTAAACTGCTCTTCGTGTGCATCAGCCATTTGACACGGTGATGGCAAATTCTGAAGTGAAAACAAGGTCTTCAGAGCAGACTATGCTATCTGACGAAGCGCATATCTCGCTGGTTACGGATAGCTCCTCAGAGGAGGATTCAGAGACAGATGACCAGTCCTATCCCCCCCCCCCCCGAGGTGTATGCTCTAACTTGGCAGGGTTATGTTATTCATATCGTGCGTATGGTGTCTCGCATTGCTATGCCATTTGATTAGTTTAGACATGCTTTGTGTGAATGCCACCTGTTCAATGTCTAATTACCATATATGTGAATTATGCATTGCCATCTTGTTGCAAGACATTATATATGTGAATTATACAATGCTATCTTGTTGCAAAGGCATTATATATGTGAATTATGCAATGCCATGCTGTTTAGCCAATCGTCATGTATGTGAATTATATCATGCTATCATTTTTTTGTATTACGTGTTCCATTTGTCGACAACGTTTGTATATTCAACTACTCTTCCTCTGCATCAGCCATTTGAAGCGGTGATGGAAGTATCTGGAGTGAAAACAAGGTATTCAGAGCAGACAATGCTACCTGCTGAAGCAGACATTTTGCTAGTTACAGAGAGCTCCTCAGAGGAGGATTCAGAGACAGATGACTAGTCCTATTTCCCCCCTGAGGTCTATGCTCAAACTTGGCAGGGTTATATTACCCATGTCATGCATGCTGTCTTGCATTGCTTAGTTTTTATATCATATATGGATTGCCATCTGCTTACTTGCTTACTATATAAATCATATATTTGAATTATATCATGCCATCATGTTTACATAGTACATACACATCATCTATCTGAATTATGGCATGGCAACCCATTTAATAAAGACATCATATAGTTATATCATCTCATCCTGTTTAGTGTTTACAGTCATCATATTTTGAATTTTGGCATTCTATCCGTGAATGTATGTGAATTATGGCATGCCAACCTATTTAATAAACACATTATATAGTTATGACATGTCATCCTGTTTACATAGTCTCATATTTTGAACTATGTCTTTCCATCTTTTTTAGTTAGCCATCATAATGTGAAATTGTGTCATGCTATCCTGTTTAGTTAGCCATCATATATGTGAAATTGTGTCATGCTATCCTGTTTGGTTAGACAACATAAATATGAATTATTTCATGCCCTCTTTTATTCCCCACTATCCATCGCCCCTGTCTATCATACAATGTCTATACTTTCAATTACTTTTCTTGTTTATCAGCCATTTGAATTGGAGAGCGTGATGGCAGTATCAGAAAAGATAGTGCTACCAGTTGATGCAGATAGAACCACGGTTGTACTTGCCCAAGGACCAGATCCACCACACATAACCCAGACTCTCGCAGATTGTACCCCTACCCAGTTGGACAGAGAACCAGCTACACCCATTCTAACCCCAACCCCGGCAGATAGTAACCCAGTTCCAGTTGACACAACACCGTCTCCACCACAGAGCACCCAAACACGAGCAGTTAGTAAGGGAACTGCAGTGCCAAAAGCACGAGGACCACCACTCCGAATCCCAACTCAACGCTTAAAGGTGAAGAAGATTTGTTCTCGGGTCAGGTTCTGTAGCTATGGTTCATACTCCTTTGCTCTTCCATTACTATATTTACTCATACCAACTATTTTCAACTTTGAAGGATGGAATTGAAACTCCAATGGCGCAACAGGTATGTTTTAATCCTGTTTCTTTAACTGGTTTGCTGTTGTAACCTGCTCTATGTTGATTTCAGTTTCAATTGAATAAACAGTTATGTTCTCATGTCATGCACATTACAAGTGTTGTTATTGCTCTATAGTTACCCACACTTATATTCTGTCTATTCTGCTTTGTCTTGAACAAATATTATTTGAACTGTGTCTCTATCTTGATTTGGCATCAAAAACTAGAATGATATAGACCATAAAGTGACCATGGTACATAGATATATGTTTGTTTCATGCTATTATCCTGTCCACTTTACTACTGAACTCATTTACCAAAATGAGTTTCATATACAACATGGTAAACATGTGATGTGTCTGCTTGTTTCTCTTTTAGAATGCGGAAAAAATATTGGAGAACAGTACCGCGTTATCCAATGGTAAAGGAAGTAATGCAGATAAGGTTCAAGATAGTGAGACATCCCTGTTGGTCTCCAAGAAAGCTGGTAAAAACTATCTTGACGACAGTGTGGGAACCCAAAAGTCCTGTCTTGATGTAGTGTTCGAGTTACTGGCCACTACTGCTGGCACAAGCTCTTCGAACTCGCTGCCTGAATCAGTTCGTCTTCTTGAGTCTCAACTTCAAGTTGAAAGACATCGATCAGATGTGCTGCGACAGGAAGCTGAAGGACTGAGGAAGTCTCTGCAGAATTCAGATGCATATTTTCTGGCGCAACAGCAAGCGCTGGAGGATTTAAGCGCCAAACAAGAGAAAGTTAATAAGCTTGCTAAGCATCTTGCCAACATTAATTGTTTCTTGAGATCTTCTGAAGTGGTTTCAGTTCTGGATTTGTTTTGCTGCGGCGTTTATTTGCGTTGGTCGCCAACTTTGACAACCAGTGTATATGATATGCTGCTTTGTTCCCTATATTTGCACTGGTGGCGAACTTTGATGCCCAGTGGATGTAATATGTGTAATAGCCGTGATAGCCTAGCGTTAGTTGCTTGCTTATTCATTTCCTTATTGTCTTATTTATTTGTTTGCTTGTAGTCATTGCAGTTCTTTTTCCGCGGTTAGCTAGTGGCTGCAAGAACCTATTTTTTAAAACTAGGCCACAATAACCATGGGCTAATATTTACTGTAGTGACACTGGGCCTCCTACTGGCCGTAGAAACAGTGGGCCTTCTACGGGCCGTAGAAACAATGGGCCTTCTGCGGGCCGTATCATCAATGGGCCTTATACGGGGCGTATGATCCATTGGCCAAACATGGGCCAAACAGACCGCATTATGGCCGTAAACGGGCTAGAGTTGGAATCGTCCGTTCATGGGCCGACCATAACGGGCCATCGTTAATAGGCCGTATTTGATGACGCTATGAAAACGGGCCAACGTATTAACGGACCACAAACGGGCCGACTGTAACCACGGGCTGAATTTGGCCCACAAGCAGAAAATGACAGTAACGGGCCGTAAGTAAACGAATGCTGGAAATGAGCCCAAGAATAAATGGGCTCTGAGAAGGCCGAAAGATAACATGGTCTGGAAACGGCCCAATAGAATAACGGGGCGTTAATGGGTATAAAGTGATACACTGTTCATTACGGGCCAGTTTCACCACGAGCCGTTAATGGGTGTAAAGTGATACACTGTTCATTACGGGGCAGTTTCACCACGTGCCGTTAATAGGCCAAGAGTTACATAGGGCCTCATATGGGCCGAAAGACGCCATGGGCCATACATGCGCCAGAAGTGAAAACGGGCTGGAATCATATTGGATGGCCCAGATGACGCTACTGGGCCTAATTCGGATAGGGCGTAACGGGCCTTGGGTTAGCGGGCTGTAAATGGGCTATATGCGAACAAGCCGTTAACAGGCTTTCCATGGGCCGGCCCGCCACCTTTTGACCAAGTCAAACGGGCCAACCTTTTCACAGGAATGGGCCTCTGTTGGGCCGTGCCACGTGTTGACGTATCATAGGCGCCTTCCGTCCAGTGAGTGGATGACATCTGTCCCAACGATGAGCCGACACGTGTTTCCTCCAGCCAATGATGATTTTACACGTGGAAAATCCCCATTGGTCGGGGCTGTTAATGGGTTATCGGATCCAAAACCCGACCCGATAGCTTAACGGCGTTAAATTACGGTGGATGCCACGTGTCGGTCACCCTTGACGAAAGCACTTCTGTGACGCACGATTTATCGTCATGGAAGTGGACACTTCCGTGATGATAATTTTGGCAATGTCATGGAACACTTCTACGACAGCACAGGTATGACTAAACTTGATTCTGTCATAAATTTGTCATGGATGTACATGCATGACAGAAAACGCGACTCTACTGTGACAAACACGTATCATCACGGAAGTGTTTTTTTTTTGTAGTGCACGTGACTGCTAGGGTGGACTCGTCCGAGGAGGAGGCTACACAGACTCCGGTCCATGAGCCTTCGGCCCACGAGCCTCGGGTCGACGGTCCTTCGGCCCACGAGCCTTGGGTCGACGCGCCTTCGGTCCACGAGACCCCGGAGGAGCACGCGTCTGGATGGGGTACCTAGCCGGATGAGCCTGAGGGGCCGAGTGGCCATGCTGATGATGGCGGGGAGCCGACTGGTATTGAGGAGGAGGGGGCACCGTCTACCAGCCTGGTTGTACACGGCTCCCGTCCGTGCCGACGACCCGCGAGGAGAGGTGGTTGATTTTCCCTGATGGGGAGAGGTAAGTGCATTTAATCCTTTTGTACCTTCTGCATTCACGTTTCTTCAAATATCTAATGCGTTGGCCTTGTCATGCTGTAGGGGTTGGGACCACCATCATAGTGTCCGCCGGCCCAACTCCGTCCTTGGAGTGCTTTGCCGGAAAACTTCCCGGGGTTTGTCACGTTGCCTGGTGAGGGTCGGCTTCCAGAGCTTGGATTGAGCTAGGAGCACTACTTGGCTGCCCCGGCCCCGCCGGGTGAGATTATCGATGGTGTCTTGTGCGACACGAGGGCAGATGTGGTGATCAGAAAGTTCTGGGTAATTTCTCCTTTACACATTTAAAAATCTTCAACTAGCTAGTTATTAATTGTACTAATCAATATTGTCTCATTTGATTGCAGAAATTCTACAGGTGTGAGGAGGGATACGAGGAGGAGGTGGCAAATGTTATCGAGAACGTCTGCAAGCGCCTACTACAGAACTTACGGCACGAGGCTCGAGTGCTGGCTGTTCGAGACTACTACGCCTTGCGTGGTATCAAGAAGCCCAAGTCGGCGTGCCGCGATAAGTTCCTGAGTAAGGAGCAGTACATGAAGGTAATTCTTAAGGCCTTGTACTTACTTCCTTCATTTAGTAATTCATAGCCGTAGTGCTCAAGTTTCTATTTGCTAACTTAGGCGCCTCCGAGATGGTGTGCGGATCGGATGGATCGTTGGGAGGTGTTGGTCAATGAGTGGTGCTCAAAAGAATGGCTAGCCGTCCACAACGCGGCCAAGGACAAACGTGCCCAAATGGAAGGTGTGCCACACCATCAAGGCAGCTCCAACTTATATCAGTTCGGGCGGAACTGGGTATGTGGTTTCTCTCTGTCTGACCTCGATAATGCAAACAACTTCACCAACATCTCCTCCCACGACAAGCTCATGAAATATAGAGACGAGGGGAAGGCGAGGAAAGGGGAGGACTTTAACCTGAGCCAGGGTCCCATTGATCCAGAGCTGGTGATGATATCTGGTGGCGGGAGGTCCCATGGCTCCATAGCCATTGGAGATGGACTTATCCGTTGTCCTAGCACTCTCCCGGAGATCAAGGCGCACCAGTCGAGCTCCGCTCCTGAGATAAGGCCTCGTGAACGCCAGTCCAACTCGCCATCAAGGTTAGTTATACGTACTCGGTTATCTTTCTCCATTACATTGTCTGTGTTTCCATCAATGATTACAAATGGTAACGAGGAATGGTGTTGCAGGCTGCTATACAGAGTGAGAGAGATAGAACGGAGAAACTTCTGGCGGAGGCGGCGGAGAGGCAGCAGGAGTTGGAGGAGAGGACGACAACGATGTTGGAGGAGGAGAGGGCACGGAATGACATGCAGGCAAGGGCCATGTACGAGCTCCTTGTGGTAAGTTTCTTCTTCAGATTAGCCAAAACACTACTAGGAAAAGGGCTATAGATGGAATGGCCACTAATGGCGCACTAGACATGTGGTGCGCCATTGCTATATAGCAATGGCGCACCAGACAAACGGTGTGCTAGTAACAATTTTTTTTTATTTTGCCAGACATACTAATGGCGCACCAGGACATAGTGCGCCATTACTTGTTGTAACTAGTAATGGCGCACCAGCAACATAGTGCGCCACTAAAATATTTTTTTTATTTTTTACTTTTCTGCAAAACTACTAATGACGCACCTGGTGCAGTGCGCCATTACTAGTTTAAGCTAGTAATGGCGCACTGCTCCCCGTGCGCCATTAGTGTATATTTCATGGACACTTGATCTCGATCCCCCTCCATCTCGATCGCGATCCCACCTCGCCAGATCCGGTCCCCCTCGCCGCCGAGCACCCCCTGCACCCTCTACCCCGCTCCACCGGGCGCCGCCGCCGACCCCCCGCACCCTCCCCCGCTCCACTGCCGCCGACGACCCACCGCACCCTAGCTCCCCTGCTCCACCGCCGCCGACGACCCACCGCACCCTCCCCGGCCCGCTCCACCGCCGCGGACGACCCCC